>NC_034009.1:33236516-33281853 GCF_000346465.2 Prunus persica | reverse complement strand
TCCTTGGTCTACCGAACTCATTCCACTGGCACGCAGTGCATATTAGTTACACCCTTGACATAACACATTAACTTATAAATAGGGGTAGTTTTGGAATCTGAAAAATGCAATAAATTATATTTTAAGTTATATTAGATAACTTGCTTAGTTGGATCCTAGGTATTATTTGGAAAAACTGGGTATTTTAAATAGAAAAATAAAGAGAAGAATTATATTATAGATGATTTAAAATAAATTTTATGAGTCTAAACTCAATTTAAGATGATATTAACAGGATTACGTACTGTACTTGGGTGGTGAAGAGCTTAGTTGGGCTATATACGATATGATACGTTAATGGTGGGTGGGTGGCGTGGGGTGTGACATTGCCCCCATTATCCTTCAAGGGTCAAAGCCCATCCTCGAGCATATGATGTATATATACAAATATCATATCCCCAGCCCAGTTATACTTAGTATACCCACCCCATGAATAATCCATAATGAATTAGTGCGCTTACTTATTGCTTATCTTGGCACATATAAATATAATTGGTGGTGGTGGTGGTGGTGTTCGTCGGTACATATTAATTGGTGGTGATTGTGGTGGTGGTGGTGGTGAATGCTCATCTTGATTAAGTGGTGGTATATATTATTAATTAATTAACAATAGGTGAATAATTTAGAGGACATGCCAATGCCATTGGACAGTTGTGAGAGCATGAATTTTGGTAAAGGATATATACCAAACCAAACCAACTGAAGGGAAGGACGCCATTCCCCATGGGCCATGGCCATGCCCTTTGAATGCTTACCTAGTGGCTAGTAGTAGTAGGAATCTTTATCTCTGCTTTTCCTACAACTATTGTAAGTAATTGTATCATCATCCCCAAGATCAAGATAAATGAAAAAAATCATAGCTTGCACTACACAGACTCATAATCACTTTTAACTTTTAGCTTTTTGGGTCTAAAATGGAAAAGTGCGTGTTGAACGGAATTGAGTGACTATGGACCAAAAGCAACAACTAAATCGATGGGGTGTTGTCCATGTGTGTGTCTTTGAGAGTGATTAGCGAAGAGCCTTAATCAAAATTTGTTAATTATTCCACGTGGAAATAAATGAATGTTGTCTGTTTCTTGAATTTGTGATTACTTTGACTTTGAAGACAAGCAAGATTGGGAAGGTGCTTTTTTGTTGGGTTGGGGATGATCCTCCTAATTCAAAGATAACACGGAACGGAATTGCTTTGCCACTCTTGCTAATGCAAATGCTCCCTTTCTGATGAGAAGCATGCATGTGTTAGTGTAGTGATCAATGAAGAAGCCAGCCAACCATACAATTCCTTCCTAATTTCCAAATGCTTATTATTTAGATTAAAGGAATCCCTCAACCTCAAAAGCTGGCAATTGTGCGCCACTAGGCTCGCTTCACTACCATCAAATCGATCAATCAATCATTTCCCATTTTCTTGCCTCCTCCTACTTTCATTTGCCTTTCAATTCAAACTAACTCAAAATGTATATGGTGGTGATGTACTCTCTCTCTTTAAAATTAAACCTCATGAGAGCCGTTAATATTTATTCAAGTCCAAAACGCCATGCTAAGGTTATGGTTACAAGGCCCAACTCCAAGTCCAATACTTTTGTTAGGCCTTTTAGTATCCTAGGCCCATACTGGGCCTTGCTATTTTTCTCCCAAAAATGGAACTTGTTTTGTTTAGGGCTAGTAGTGGATTTGTGTCGTGTCAGGATTATATACGTGTCAAGATTACTCAATCTAAATCTGACTCGTTTAATAAATGTATCGTGTACAAGTTGACCCGCTGATTTCCTATGTGGATCTCGAATCGTGTCGGGTTGACTCGATAAGTAGTAGCAAATAAGAAATTCTAAAATTTGATAATTTAATTAAGTAATTAAGTAATTGTATTTTTTATTTTTATATAAATAATTATTACATTTTTCCTCTATCTATATATGTGCCGATCGCTAGCGCATCCAGGGCCCCTAAGTTACTTACGGAATCTCAAATATCTCTCGACGCCGAGAATTTTTTATGTGTCCAGGTCGATTAGAGGTTCGGCTTGCTTCTCCCCTACCCTTTAGCGTTCTGGGCCCCTGCAAAAATAAAGAAACCCGAAATAAAAAAGAAAGAAGATAAATTGGGCCATTTTTCCCTGGAGAGGCCGCCTTCTCTTAAGCCAGCAATCTTCGAAGATTGAGAAAGAGAAATTTAAAAAATAATTGAAGAAAATGAAAATCAAACAAAGAAATGGATTAGCAGGTTACCTATGTATTTTAGCGAATTAGCGAGTTGATTCAAAATCCATATGTTTATTAATGGGTCAGTGGTGGGTTGACCCACTAATTTTCCGTGCGGGTTTCGAGTCATGTCTGCCACCTCTAATTTTGTTGATCGTTGTTCATGGTTTTTCACTGCACATTTTGTACATGATAGCGATAACAAGAATACCCAAAAAAGCAACAACAACAAAAAAGTGTTTTTTTTATAAGAAAAATATAGAGGGGGGCCATAAAGCGGATAATGTTTGATGGAGCAGCCAAAAGGTAAAATCAAAACATAAAAATAGGAACTTTGGCCCAAAAAAAACATAAGAAGAGGAACAAAGAAAACAACGATCAGTACCCGTGAATAGGATAGAATGGAAGAACTCCAGTCAATATCTAAAAAAAAGATCTATCCTTCTATTATGGTATCAAATATATGGTTTCCGTTGGTGCAAATCCAATCACCTCAATTTAAAATTTTAAAATTTAAGATGAGAAAGAATTCTCCATTGATAGCAAATGGTATCCATTAAGCAAGGGAAATCCTATTTTAAAAAACAGAAAAATTCTGTGTACAAATGCAAGTGGCATTAATTCAAACATTTCATCTCAATGCGGCTCTTGTTAAGGAAGGGGGTTTGTTCTAATATATTTTTTTTTATAGAAAAAAAAAAGCCAATAGATAACCTTTTGATGCTTGAAAAAACGATAATTTTTAATCCAAAATATATATATATACTTTTTTGGTTGAATTTTTTTGAAACATAGCCAAATAAAATAAGGGGAGTGAATTTGAAATAGTCTTTGACTTGAGCAAATAGCCAATAGAAGACTGTTTCACCTTTGGAGTGACATGAAAAATCAAACGGAAAAAAGCAACACCCGCCCACCATAAAATAAAAAATTGTTTCCAACTCCAACCGTGACATGGCATCTGGCACGATAACCATTGACCTGGGGCGGGCCGTTGCTTGCCTGAGAGTGGGCCCAAATCTAAAGCACAAGAGTCCAAAGCTGTCGTACGACGAAACATGATCCTTTCGTTAATGGGCCCGGTGCATGGACTTTGTGATACAGCCCCACAGGTTCCAGACATCATATCATATCTCTATATTTTGATTAATTAATTGCAAAACATTCATACATTCAACATCAGAGACACACACAGAGTATTACAAATGGGATAACATGGTGGGAAACATCCAAAATTGTCCACAGCAAGATTTGAGGGGGTAACGTAGAGTAATAATGTGAGAGAAGAAGAAAAGACAGAAGAAATGTGCGTGGGGGGTGGGGGGTGGGGGGGAGAAAGAGAGAGAGATAAGGTTAGGAAATACGATGACATGGTTGGCTAAGCACGCATGTCCCATCTAATCTAATTTAATACATCCTTTTTATAGGCTAGCAAGCAAAGCAATATATAATGGCAACGCAATTGTCTTTGATTTGCCCAACCTCAACTCAAACTCGAGCAGTTATCCGTTCCCTACCCACTACTCCGAATCCCTCGTTGTACAACAAAAAAGGCTACATGAACAAAATGACAAATGTGATCAAAAGAAAATAGTAACCAATTAATGCCTGCCTGGGTTCTGTCTATACCATGGCATGAATCAAAGCACCTTTTTTCCTTACTGTTTGATAGAGATGTTTCTTTTGGTAAGCTTAAGGTAGTGGAAGAAGGAGGCAAATGGAAGAGAAAAGAAGTCATAAAATACAGTCAGTTTGAGCCTTAGCTCAAAATGGAGCTGTTGAGCTTCTGAACAGGGTAAGGGTATGCCTTTTTGTTGTTGGAAGCTGAGCAAGGGTGGGGGCTGCCAACAAGAACTGCAATCCATGCACACACACACACACACGCAACGCAAACCAATCAGCCTATCAAGTCCTTAAATTAAATTCCTAACCCGAATAAGGAAAAACGTAAATATACTCAACTGACCTCTGCTTGCTGTGTTTTGAGCCTAGCATTCTCCTTCTGTAAATGGGCAAGTTCAAGTTCCAACTCAGTTGTATAAGCCTGCATCAAGTTTCCAAACAACATATTATATTATATATTCACGCATGAACCAAAAACAAAAACAAATGAATAAAAGAAAATGAAAGAGTAGTAAAAACCAAAAGATCATTTGTATATATAGAGAGAGAGAGAAATAGAGAGGTTAGAAAGGTTCCTGCTTTCGGGCTCTGGAGCGAGCAGCTGACTCTCTATTCTTGATCATGCGCTTATGCCGGCGGTCTCTGGAATTCTGATCATTACTTTGATGATGATGATGATGATCTATGGGCCTTTTCCTTTTGTTGTAGTAAGAAGGCACATGAAAGAGTGAAGAGGAATCCAAAGCATCGGAGCAGCTGGAAGAGTTGAGAAAATGAAAGGAAGGCGTAGCGGCATGACTAGTTTGCAAAAGTTGTGGGTTAAGTGGGTGCTTCAATAGAGGAGCAGGAGCGGTACTAGTAGTGCTTTCACTTTCAGGAAGGAGTTGAATATCGGAATTCAAGCTAAGAACAGTGGCTGGTGCTGCAATTGTTGGTTGAGGTGGTGGTCGGCCCTTGTCTTTGTTGGAAGAAGCACAAGTAGCGAAGAAATCTTGAAAAATCATGCCACGAAAAGCAGCAGCAGCAGCCGGAGGGCAGTGACCGTGGTGGTCATTAGCATGAGAAAGAGAAGCAAGGCTTATTTCTTTCCACACATCTTCCATGGACTTTATGCTTCTTGGGGATGTTGTGGTTGTAGGGATCATATTCGTTTAAGTTATGGGGTGATGGATGAAGCTCAGGAATTAAGGCTAGGAGATGCTCATCTCATGAAATGTAGAGGAGAGGAGGAAGGGTCGACTCTGTTTCAGCATCATCAGCTGTCTGTCTCTCATAATTATTAATTAGTCTCTTCTTTGTTATTTGTTTCACCCATGATGAGTCATCACATAACTAATTAGCTTTTAGGCTATAACTAATTAATTGAGAGAGAGAGAGAGAGAGAGAGAGAGAGATACCATTTGAAGCATTGCACAATCACGTGCCTGCTGCAATTCAATTCGATTAACAACCCACTCTGTTTAATTTCCTTCCCCCCCGGGATGAAGGCTTGTAATTGGTCAATTCTATTTCCCTTTTTCTAATATTATTTTACAAAGAGTGTATAAGTGCATTTTCACTCGTGGTGACATGACAAAGGGTAAGGGCAAGTAAATGCAGACGTTATTAATGTAAATAGTGATTATCTTTATTTAACTTTTCCACCCAATACCATGACAACCCACCATTTGCCCGAGCTAGATTGCGGCGCACTGGAAATTTATTTTGAGGCCTATGAGACCTTTTGCACAAGCACAATTTTTGGCTACAATGTGACTTAATATGACTGAAGCACAAGCACAATTTGAGACTCGAGTATTTTCTTATAATTAAGCAAATTGTTTAACTTGGATACAGTTTCTGTAAATCTCCTACTTAAATTAAATTCCAGGTATTCTTAACTGAAATATCGCTACTTTTCATTTATGAAAGTAACATCCTTACAACAAAATAACTCTGAAGATCCACCATAAAACCGAGACAAAAAATTTCATCAAACACCCTAGTCTTTTTTTTTTTTGGTTGGTGAAATGGGGGAACCAATCGTGTTATTGAATACATGATAGTATGATACCTATAATAAATGTTTTATGCAGTATGCATAGGTTAAAAGAAAACAACTATTGAATGCAGGATTGGGCTTGCATCTCTTACCGACAACATCATGATTCATGTTCATTGCCTTGATCATAAACATGCATAAATCTATTTCAGTTTGATCATAAACATGCATAAATCTATTTCAGTTTGAACTTCAAACCGACAAAAGAACATCCATCAGTGCAATCAAAACAAAAATGTATAAGAGCATACAAGCATATAAAATCTACCTCTGTGACAAGATATAAAACATAAACACGCAACAAGATGAGGAAAGGTTAAGATTAGAGTACAAAATTGCAAAAATTCAAGCCATGGTCTGACCATCCCTGGGTGGCAAACAAACATAGGGTGCACTGCACCTACTGTAGAGTGACAGACAAACAAAAAGAATTGCTAACATTCCCTTAGCTATGAAGATAACATCTCAAATTAAGCTCTTCTTTTGATCAACCACAAAATAGACGCCCAAACATCCACACCAAATCCAAACTATACAAACCAATGACCTCCAAATTCTGCCTCCTTATCTTCCTCTCTTTCTTTGCACTTCAACGATAATTTATAATTATTTTTTATTTGTTTCCTGTACTAGCCTCAAAAACATGCCAAAACTAGGCAAAGTGACAGAAAATAAAGAAAAGAATTTGCATGCCTTCAAAACAGCTACCTTCCTCCCCTCATTACTTTAGCATAGCCTCCAAAATTAGCAGTGCACTCTTTATACTGGATTTTGCTTGAATTCTTTGGTTGTACAGATGGATCAAATTCAACTTCAATGGTTGGTTTGGGTAACATCCCCATTGGGAAGTTGTGACAGGCCAGCTGACTCAGTTGAACAGCTCTCTGGAATAGACACAGAGTTTGATTCTAGCTTACCCGTCGTGTTAGTTTGGCTAGGAGCCTCTTCCTCCACTGTCATCTTCTCAAAAGAAGTTGCAAGCGTGTTATGACTTAATACACCAGGCGATGATGAGCCTGACTCAAAGGGAAGCTGACTACCAGCAGGTATCCATTTCATCCATTCATTAAGCCTCCTCACCTTGTCATCCTGCAATCATTACAACAACAATGTCAGACCAGGTGCACAAAAGCAGCCAATTGCAGCACAGTTGCTAGATTTTTCATGAAAGTACCATTGCCTATTTTAAGTCATTTCATCCAATCAACATGATAAAGAGCCAAAAGGTCATTTTTTTGGCAACAAATAAGAAGATAACTCATTTCATAATATAACACGCATATCAGATTTTTTTCAGCAGAACATTTTTCAGAAAATGCATTGTTGGAACTCACATGTACTTCAACAATACTTGAAGCTCTCAAGGAATCCAATATCAATTGGATGTTGGTTGTCAAACTCTTAACCTGCAACCAAAAAGCATCAAGCAATATGTGAGGATGAATGATACTTGAAAGTGATAAAGACAATTTTTTAAAGAAACAAAAGTTGACAAGAGTCCGTCCAACCATTTAAGGAAACCATAATCTTACTGGAGATACTTATACTCATGGGTTTCAAACTCAAGTTCACACCAACTCAATTTTTTTCCTATGTTTTCAGTAATCCTTTGTTTTTGCACATATTCCTACTTTCTTCCTTTTTTTCTTTTTTTTTTAATTAAAAAATATATATTCATTTGGAAAGATCAATCACCATGTTCTCAGCTTGCGCGATTATCTCTGTTCAGGATATATCATTTCCTATCATATATCAAATCTTCATGATAACAAAAAATTGTATTATTTATTCTCATACTGCGTAAGCTTTTAAGTTCTTTATATGTCAATAACCCAGAAAGAAAAGTTATAATGGGCAAGGACTAAACCAGAAAATCATCTTAACATAAAACTTCACAAAAGGGAAGTCAATGAATAGAAAATTGGAGACGTGGCTGCAGAATCACAAATATGTAGGAAAATTTGAAGGTTGATATTTAGAGGAGGGTAAAACAATTTAGTTTATGTTAAATTAGAGCATAAAATAAAGGTGGAAATGAACAGTTTGCCACGATCAAAGTCTATCACAGTCAGAAACAAAGCAAATGATTAACCCAACAACATTCAATTTTCATCAGTAAATAACAGAACTTATACACTCCAAAGCAATCACAACCAATCACTCACTTCTCCCCTTCATCCATACATCAATAAAAATTCTACAAATTTATATATGAACATACATATAAATATCCTCCAATAAATTCCATATTTGAGGTCATGTTTCTCAAAGCATCTAACCCACTATGCATCCTAATCATCCATATCTGTCTAAGAGAGAACTATGGGTGCTGCGCAACTTGTTTAAAGTATGCATACTACCTAATGTGGTGAAACTATTACATTGAAATTGTGCGCAGCACAAACTGAAGGTGTTACAAATGATTAATCATTATTGTTGAGTGCCTAAGGCAATCTTACAACTTTCATAGACTGAAATGTTTTTTTGAAAAGAATTTAGATGTTTCACCATGTTATAGGGCTAAGGTGATAATATAAGTCCCAAAAGAGAGAAAAATGTGCTTAATCAAACATAAATAACATACCCGAGGAAAGTTTGCTATTAAAGAAATGGGAACCCAGCCCTGAACATCCATGTTTGACCTCAAAAAGTCATCTTTTATAAGATTAGCATCACTACAATGAACAAAGAAAAAACCATGGCAGTTAATTTTCAAGATACTAAGGAACTGTTTCATACAGCTAAATAATTGTCAATCAACAAGAGCATACAATTAAATGTACCTGAAATAATAATCTATTTGGTTGACTATTAAAGAAGGCAGAGGAGATTCTGCAACAGGAATAAACATTGTAGGATGTGGTGCTTGAGAAATGAATGGCATGCCTCTCATGGGCTCCAAAGGCAATGTAGGGATATAAACAAACTCTGAAAAGAAAAGAGACATTAGTTTTACTTCCACATAACTAAAAAAACGAAAACCGCTTTTAATATAGTATTACCACCAGGAAAACCCATGGGGTTTGCAAATGGCCTTGCAGGCTGGGGCGCAAATGCAGCAGTGTTTGGTGGTGCGGGCCTTACAAGGCCCCTTGGAGGAGCTCTATGCTGATGCATGTGGGCATCCCTGGCATTCATATAATTTCCACGATCTTGGTCACGCTTGCCTCCGTGATTGTTGTGGTAGGGACCATCTCCACGGGGGTGGGGGCCAAAATTTCCCCTACGGGAATTATTGCGATGATCATTTACTTGGTGTGATTGAGTCACAAACCCACCAACTGGTCTAACATCCCAACTGTTTCCCCGAAAAGAAGGGTCTCTAGAAGAAGGATCAGGCATTGTTGGTACCAGATTACCATAACCATTTGGAAGTATAGGGAAAACAGGGAATGGTGGCGGTGGTGGCGGTGTGGGAGGGTGTCCAAAACCGCTGTGTGCGTGACCACCACCAGTGCTGCTACCGCCACCCCGCTTTGATGGTCTTTGTCGAGCTGGAAATGCATTATTCGATGTGGAGTTAGGGCTTGCGTTATTCGTAGAATGTCTTTTGGAGTTGGGTGAATGTGTTATAACGGGTGCCTATCAACAAAACACAAGATCAATCACGCCATAAGTACTTAGAATTAACTCCCACTCCACGAAAAATGTTATAGCTTTTACTCTGTTTGGTTGCAGATACAGTAGAGTAAAGTAGCTTTTTAAATCTGAGTTATTTCATTGTTTGGCACCCTGACGAACCTAAACAACCCTCAAGCTCAATTAGGCAAGTCATCCATTCATTGTTACCAAATTATGTAACATGATTCTCGCTGTCTTTTCCTTCCTTAATTTTCCTCTGCAACCAAACACATATCCATAGACAGACAAAGGGAAAAAAAGGAAAAAAAGTGAAGTGCTTGGGAACAAACCTGAGAAACCGAGACTGATCCATGGGTGACAGTTGCATCGGAGACAGTCTTTGAAGAGGAATCAGCCGGTAATTTAGGTGAAGCCCTAGTGGACTCAGATAAAGCAGGCCAAGAAACAGCACCCATTACAGTTGTAGGACTAACCTCAACGTCGTCGTTAGCGGGCTTGTTCCAAGCCGGCTTCTTTGGCCTAGCCGCATTGCCGTTGTTCCCATTGGAGCCCTCAGCAGCTGAGGAACTATCCGCCGTAGGCAGAGGCAATGGGGGCGGCGAAGAACGAGCAGCTTTGGAGGATACGGAGCAATCGGAAAAAGGGGTTTGCTCCGGTGCCGAGGTTCCCAGCGAGGACAACGATGAAGAGGACGATGGTGGCGATTGATGAACGGACTCTGGTTCGGCCCCTCGGACCACCTTCGCCCAGGGAGATGGTAAACTACTTTTCCTATTGACGCCGTCGAGGTGGTGATTGGCGGCCGAATCGGCAGCCATAGCCATGCCCAAATTAGGGTTTCGACGAGTTCAGAAAACAAAACGCTGATCAATATATGAACACAAATATAAATTAATCAGTTTCCAATTATTTAATTAATTTATTAGACAAAAATAATAATGTAATAGATGATTGGCAAACACTGGAAGAGGAGAAGATTAAGAATTGTGTTTGATTTTCTAGAGATAATAAATTTAAGAATGCGGGATTTTGATAAACTGAAGACGGATCTTGCACGTGAAAAAGCACAAGCAACCGTCAACTCTCTAAACCAACGGGTGTGACTCTCCCGGCCTCCCCTCTCTCTGCTTTTGTTATGAGCACTGGTATAACTACACCCTATAAGCTACAGCTAACAGGTTTTTCTTATGAAAACTCATGTAATTACTAAAAACCCCATATCCTGCCAATATGCTAATTCCAAGTGTTTTAGGTATTTGCTCTTCAAAAAATAAAGTTATTTGCTCTTCACAATTACCGTTTTGTCCCCGGTTTAGGCTAACATATTAATAAATATGATTACAATGACAAATGAGTTTTATCTCCCTAAATCAACCTTGTAACAAAAAAATATATATAAATCGTGTATTATAATCCGTGGTTATAGTAACTTCCTCTTCTTATTAGCATATTAGTAGTTAATTTTAGTTTTCGAGAAATAAGGGGATAACAAGTCTTGAATTAGACTAAGAGCCCATTTAATCATACACATTGACCCATTCAAGCGATTTGGGCATTTTCACAATTTCCTACTGTGAACCTTAACATTAACATTTTGGCCCATAAAAATATGGGCCTTGTTATACTAAACGGATGGCAGAGCCGCTCGCTGTGACGAGTTTTGGACTAGATCTTATTGGACTGACTGGACCCTAACATTATATTATAGACACCGGCTGCTTTCGTAATTTTGTTTTTTATTTTTCGTTTTTTGTTTTATTTTTCCATCAGTGGTCTATAGTGGTTTAAGAGATTATGGTCACCCCTAATGGTTTAAAAAAGTTTCTTAAAAGGAGTGCAAGAGTGAGTGAACTATTGAATTTATATTCAATGGTGAGTGACTACAAATCTCTTGGACCCCTGTAGGCTGTAGTCCAAGAAATCAAAACTGATTTTTCCATATCCAATTCCAAATATGAGCTGCATATAAAATGAATTCATGTATAGTGAAATCCAACAACTATGTGGTTCATGCCATGATTCTCAGAAATAATATTAGTTATAATTGATGAAGCCGAAAATGTAGCTTTGCTTATGACTATTATCACCAGTGGCAGGTACAGGATTTGAAATTCAATTGGGCGAAAACTCACATTAAAAACTCGAGGTTATGAGTGAATCTCATTAATAAATATAAAAATATACACTTAATAGGGGGACATAATGAGTCTTACCCTCAAATACATTTCTATGCATAAATAAAAATATAGCGGAAAAAAAAAAACTATTCTTTTTCTTTAAAAAAAAAAAATTCCAACAAATTCTTTATTTTCTTGGGATACAAATTGTGATATGACATAACAAAAGATAACCTATTTAATCCGACATCCCAACAAAAAAAATCAAATAAATTCTCATAATAACATCAATGCCTTTAATCAAACATTAACATACCAACAACAAATCAAACCATCTCAATAATACCAATATCAAATCAAACATCTCAACAAAATTCCAAAAATCAAAGACCTAATTAATTTCAACAAATTCAGCAAATTATAATTCATTCTTAAGTAAACTCTAGAATATATTAGAACACATAACTTCTAACCTATTTAAGACGAACCCTAGCCGCACTCTAATTTCATTTCTCCTTGCTAACAACCAACCGCGAGGAAGCTAAAGGGGGGAGGTGGCCACTGCCCCTCCTCCCCTCCGCCCATCTACCGTTCCTCTCTTCATCTCCCATTCGTTTTCTCCCATATTTTCCTTTCCTCTTATCCCATCTTCTCCTTCCCTTCCCCTCCCCAGATAGTCTAGATCTGTTTGGATCTAGGTCTGTTTGTCTGTTTGTTTTATTTTGTTGATTTTGCTGTGTTCCAGGTGACTAGTGTTGTCTTTGTATCGGCGGCGGCGACAGTAGTGACGTTGGACTGTGTTTCTCATTGGGAGAGTTGTGATACCTGGTGGCTGGATGTTTTGTCTCTGTTATAACCATGGCGGCAGCAGCGATGATGGTGGTAGTTGTTGGGATGTGGTGCTCTTCTCTACTATACGCCGACCAAAGAACTATGCTTGGTCATAGGAGGTTTTCTTTGTCAGGTTCTGAGTTGAAGTGGAGTGCTTCTCATTGGTATTTTTACTGTTGTTTCTATCTTCGTCCTCCGTATTCTCTCCTGGTCTCTGCAATGGTATGACTTACAATTTATATGAGTGTCAAAGGACTATGATTTTGCTCATAGAAGGCTTCTTTTGACAATTGGGATGTTCTGCGGTCTTCTCCTGTGGGTTTACTATTTGGGGTTTCTACGGTTCTCTCATGTGGGTCTACTGTGTTGGTCTCTAATTGCAGTTCTCTTCGGAATTTTTTGTGTTAGGTTTTGTTTTTGACTTGTTTTTATTGTAATGGTTCAAAGTGACCTGAATTGGACTCTCCTGTTAGTCCATGACATGTGTGGTACTCTTTCCTCTCATAGGATTCTTGTCCTAGGATTAATGAGGCCACTATATCATATCTCTCTTTGTACGTCTGTGGTTTTATGAATGAATTCTCCTTTTAAAAAAAAAAAAATTTAACCTATTTAGAATATATTAAATTCAATGTTGTCATATACAAAATCTTAAAATTTAGGTGTAGGAAATTAAAGAGAAGATAATTAAAGAGGAGATAATTAAAGATGAGAAATTTTAGGTTGGAGAGTTGTGATACCTGGTGGCTGATGTTTTGTCTCTGTTTTAACGGTGGCGGCAGCAGCGATGCTAGTGGTAGTTGTTGGGATGTGGTGCTCTTCTTTACTATGCGCCGACCCAAGAACTATGCTTGGTCATAGGAGGTTTTCTTTATCAAGTTCTGAGTTGAAGTGGAGTGCTTCTCATGGGTATTTTTACTGTTGTTTCTATGTTCGTCCTCCGTGTTTTTTCTTGGTCTCTGCTATGGTATGACTTACAATTTGTACGAGTGTCAAAGGACTATGATTTTGCTTATAGAAGGCTTCTTTTGACAATTAGGATGTTCTGCGGTCCTCTCCTGTGGGTTTACTATTTGGAGTTTCTATAGTTCTCTCATGTGGGTCTACTGTGTTGGTCTCTAGTTGAGGTTCTCTTCGGAATTTTTTGTGTTAGGTGTTGTTTTTGACTTGTTTTTATTATAATAGTCTAAAGTGACCTGAATTGGACTCTCCTGTTAGTCCATGACATGTGTGGTATTCTTTTCTCTCATAGGATTCTTGTTCTAGGAAGGTTTTAACAAGGCCACTATATCATATCGCTCTTTGAACGTCTGTAGTTTTATGAATGAATTCTCATTCTAAAAAAAAAAAAAACTTTTAACCTATTTAGAATATATTAAATTCAATGTTGTCATATACGAAATCTTAAAATTTAGGTGTAAGAAATTAAAGAGGAGAAATTTTAGGTTATGCATACATTACATATGCCTTACTTTTTGGGTGAGCATTGACTTGTGAAAATACCTGTAGGATATCTATATATGCTTGGAGAAGGTTAAACAAGCTAATTTGAATTTTTTGCAATAAATAATGATCAACCTTTAAAGCAGGATTGATATTAGTTATCAATCCTGAGATGTGCAAAGCTTAAAATAAAAGAACACGTAGAGAATTATTTTACGTGGTAAAACCCCACCTCTGGGGAAAATCCACGGGACTCCTCAGTCCAACTCAAATCCACTATAGAACGATGATTACAAAAAGTACTCACACACTTATCCTAGACTCATTCTAGATAATGTTTACCGACTTCTTCGTAACTCAACTTCTGTCACGGGATGATCTTCGACACTCCTTATGTTGAACGCAATACTGGCCACGATTGCTTCAAGCTCGCCGGAGGAAAACCACACAAAGTGTCTTGATGTCCTCAACCATATGAGACACCGACGTGCATATGAATGCAATATGAATGATGAATGAATTCGAACAATCACCAAGCAACCTAAGTACTTGATGACTATTCGACTGATCTAAGTGCAGCAGCTTTTCCCTAAATATATTCAATGTGCATTAATGGTTTTGGACGTTGGAATTTCCCAAACTATATTCAATAAGCTTCAGTAATTTTGGACGTTGGAAAAGCTGCCAATACAAGAAGGCAAAGCCTCCTTTTTATTTACAGCAAGTTTCACACGGGACTACACTTCCAACGCTATTGTAACTCTAAGACCAATTGAATTAAAGTCATTGAACCTGGTGCAATCTGCTCTCCTTAAAGAGACGCAACACAAGGGCCAAACACTTATCAACTTAACAATATAAATTATGATTCAATAAAAATACAAAGTCTAATTCATTAAGGACTCTTAAAGAGGTCACCAACCGACTCATATTTTAACTTTAATTATAAAGACTCAAAACAAAACTTCAACTATAACTCCTATCATGAATGCAAGATATGTCATGATTTACCTGTTGTCAAGTTTCTCATATGGTCAGAGTATGCCTCGGAGGTATGTGATTGAAAGGGTAGTGCCAAAACTTCGAGTAGCAATTTCTCACAAACTAAGTTTCAACCTATACTACGGTCTAGGAAATGCCAATACGATTTTCGTACTAACAATCTCCCCCTTTGGCATTTCCTGGACAAAACAATGGATTACATATCAAACACGTTTACACGGAAACAAAACTACATAACCAACTTTGCTTTGTCAAACAGAGATTCAATTCTTGCATTGTCTGCACACCAACAAGCAGACAACCAGTGAAGCATAATAGAGTGATATAATAATAACCAGAACTTAGCACAGATAAACAGCAAATTTTCATATGTCAAGAGATTAAGCAAGGTACAACAAATTCTACTTCCAAGAACAGAAAAACATCTACTCCCCCTTAATCTCATATGTACCACAAAATACATCTACTCCCCCTTAATCTCATCATCTACTCCCCCTTAATCTCATATGTACCACAAAATATTCTCCCCCTTTTTGTGTAGGAAATCCAAAGGAACACAGAGATAATGTCAAAATAAAACAACCCAGAAACAGAACAAAGGAACCTTAGAGACTGCGAGCCCGAGGAGGACGAGGAAGATCAGGAGGCTGGATGTGCCCTGCAAGTGACAGCAACAGCTCACTATAGGTGTCAAGACGATCCCAGATGCGACGAAGAAGGGCATGCGTCACTTGATGGGATGCAGAGAGCGAATCCAAAAGAGCCTGTTGCTCAACGGAGAAACCACCAGAAGAACAGTGAGCATCGCTGCGGTGTAAAGTGGCCCGGTTGTTGACTTTGATGGCGTCGGAGGAGCCAATGTCATCTGTCAGCAGGGCAGGGACACCAGCATGAGCAGCCAAGGCGGTGATAATCCGAGGAAGAACAAGACTGGAAGTTGGAACGGTGGCATTTGCAGCACCAGCGACAATGAGGCAGAAGAGAGCTCAGTGGGGAGCACCTCGGGTGGAGACACATAGAGGCGATTCACCAGCTGACGGCGCGGAAGAAATCCTGGAACTGGTTCACAAGAACTGCCAGAGCGAAGAGGAGGCAAACCAAGGGCAGCCGAAATAAAGTAGAAACTGAGCGGAATGGCAATTCCACGCACACGCACATAGGACAAAAGACCCAAAACACCCAAGACAGAAAAACACACTTGTTACGCAAACCCAAAGTGCTCTAGAATATGTAATTATTTTCCAGTCATAAACATGCCAAGTATGGGAGCAAGAAGAGACGGTAGTAGCAGACCCAACGCTGTCTGAAACGCATAAGAAGCAAAGCATGGCAGGGACAAAAGCAAGCCACCAGATGAAATGCACAAACTCACAGATAATCAAGGAGGCATACCACATGCATGGTGAAAAATAAACATCACCAAATGATTCTACCATTAGGAAGCAAAGGTGTGAAGTGAACTCCTTTCAATTAAGCACAAAAAATATATCCACCCAAGACTAATCCCACCAAAGATGACACAGACACTAAGTGCATTGGAAGTATAAGAAGATCAGTTTATTTGAGACATGAATTGTATTTATTATTATTATTTTTTTTAATTTGGTGGCTTACTTTATTTAGCTTTCGACATGATCCATGTAACGGATGGTCAATCAGTGTGCTCACGTCAGATGACTGGAAGCAACTGGGTGATAAAGCACCCCTGGGGAAATACTGATCCGAATCATGAAGGCTCCAAAGATAAGCAAGGATGGCAAACCATCACAACTTGTTGACTCGAACCTCGACGTTGGTTAGACAAGAGGCCCGGTTACTGAGCAATGAGTGGTCAACACCTTTTTTTTTATTTTTATTTTTTTAAATTTTTTTTTTTTTTTATAATTTATTTCTAAACAGATCAAGAACTTACGCACAGTAGTGTTATGGCAATCCAAAGAGAGACAAGTGCATGAGAAGAGATATTCAAAGGACTTCGAGGAAAAGAGTGTGATGTGCAAAATAAAAATAAAAAGATGGATAGATCATTTAATGAAGTTTATAATGCACCAAGACAATGGAAACCTTTGTGTGAAGCTGAGAGTATGAGTTCTCAATATAGTGCAGTGTCAGAGCCCAATCTAAGATCAACAAATACGGTCAGACAGTTACAGGATTGATACACCTTAACAATCCTTGCACGAGCTGGGCAGATTTATAAACACCGAAATTAATTGAAATATCATAAGACATGAAAGAGGCTTTGGCATGCAATAGACTCCAAATTAATCTAGAGCACATATACCTAAAGACTTTCTAAGAGTGTCAGATCGAAGATTATCCAAAGATTTTGCAGCAATACATTTAAGATTCAAACTTTCTAAAGCAACGGGTTCATGCACAATATTAGTGGAGGAAGACATACCATTATGATTTTTCTTTTTCCTCCAAACTAACTTTGTCTTAGTTGACGGCAAACAATGAAAAGAAGATAGTTTGGATAAGCGGTTTACCTCTTTCATAAGATTTGAAATCTTATGTTGGATACTTACTTTTCCAACCATGCCATGAGAATTTGAACAAACAAATTCATTTCGAAGCTTATTGCATCTCGGTCTTATGTGCCCATGAGTTCCACAAAAGTGACAAATTGGAATAAATTTCTTGACTTCATGAGTGACAGAAGGTTCAATAGGTGAAGTGGATTTGACAAACTTTGTTTTAGACACAGCGGAAGACTTATTACTTGGTTCAAATCCCAAGCCTCGTTTGTCACCATCTCTTCTTCCCATGCTAATCATCTTGTCAATTTTTTCTGCACCAATGGTTAAAGAAACAATCCTTTCTTTTGAATTTTTAAGTTCAAGTTCAAGGGCTTTGTTGTCAGATGTTAGAGATGCAATTAATTTATTCTGATCAGCCAATTTTTTATGCAAAAACATCAATGTTTCGTTCATACCTGCACTTACCTTTTCGGAATCTGCATCAGGGGATTGAAACTCGTTTGCAATCCTGCAATTTTCCAGCTTCAGCACAGCAACTTCTTTGACGAGCTCACTATTTTGTTTATTGAGCTTCTGAGAAGCAGCCAACAAATCATCATATTTGTCCATGATAAACTCAATATTTATACCTTTACAATCATCATCCTCATGTGATTCATCCAAGCTAACTGTGGTTATGAGTGCAACCGTCTTTTCATCAATCTCGCATTCTGATTCACTATCACTCCAAGTAGTATGCATTGCCTTATTCTTGCCATCCCTTTGTTTCTTTAAGGTGTTGGCACATTCCGAAGATATGTGTCCATAGCCTTCATATTCGAAACATTGGACCTTTTCTCTTGGATTCTTTCGTTCATTTGACCTGCGAAATTTAGATCCACCATCAGTATAGTTAACAAACCTATTTTTAGAATTTATACCTTTTGAATCTCGACTCCTTGGATCCTGATTCTTGAGAAAGTTCATGAATCGTCTTGTGAGAATTGTTAATTCGTCATCACTGCAATCTTCCTTTGAATGCCCATCATCTTCTTCATTCACAACCTTGAAAGCAACATTTTTGCTCTTTTTAGGAGCTAGATGTTTCATCTCATAGGTTTGTATGGACCCTATGAGTTCTTGAACTTTCAAGGTGTTCAAGTCACGGATCTCTTCAATAGCCGTGATCTTTGGTTGAAATCGTTGAGGCAAGGATCTCAAAATCTTTTTCACAACCCTGTCTTCTGGAATTTTTTCACCTAAACTTGAACAAGCATTCACAATTACACACAGTTTAGCATAAAATTCAGAAAAAGTTTCATTCTCATCCATCATGAGTGTCTCAAACTGTAAAGTATGCATTTGAAGCTTGGCTCCCTTGACAGCATCTGTTCCTTCATGAGTAACCTGCAAAATATCCCAAGCTTCCTTAGAAGTATCACAACCAGATATATATTCAAATTGATCTGAAGAGACAGCAGTAAATAAAGCATTTAACCCCTTTTGATTATTAGTGCTGTGTGTGACTTCTGCAGTGGTCCACTCTTCTCTAGCTTTGAGGATTGTGGTTTCTTCATCTCCTTTTCCGATCTTCTTTGTGGGTTTAGGAAATCCATGAACCACTGTACTCCATACACGTTCATCTAAGGACCAAAGAAACGACTTCATTTTGGCCTTCCAAGCGCCATAGTTGTTGCCATCAAAATATGGTGGATGTGCAATTGAGCCCGAGGCACGATCCATCCTAAGGTATATTAGATCTTACTGAGTATGTCCAGCAACCTGCTCTGATACCAATTGAAAATACCTGTAGGATATCTATATATGCTTAGAGAAGGTTAAACAAGCTAATTTGAATTTTTTGCAATAAATAATGATCAACCTTTAAAGCAGGATTGATATTAGTTATCAATCCTGAGATGTGCAAAGCTTAAAATAGAAGAACACGTAGAGAATTATTTTACGTGGTAAAACCCCACCTCTGGGGAAAATCCACGGGACTCCTCAGTCTAACTCAAATCCACTATAGAACGATGATTACAAAAAGTACTCACACACTTATCCTAGACTCATTCTAGATAATGTTTACCGACTTCTTCGTAACTCAACTTCTGTCACGGGATGATCTTCGACACTCCTTATGTTGAACGCAATACTGGCCACGATTGCTTCAAGCTCGCCGGAGGAAAACCACACAAAGTGTCTTGATGTCCTCAACCATATGAGACACCGACGTGCATATGAATGCAATATGAATGATGAATGAATTCGAACAATCACCAAGCAACCTAAGTACTTGATGACTATTCGACTGATCTAAGTGCAGCAGCTTTTCCCTAAATATATTCAATGTGCATCAATGGTTTTGGACGTTGGAATTTCCCAAACTATATTCAATAAGCTTCAGTAATTTTGGACGTTGGAAAAGCTGCCAATACAAGAAGGCAAAGCCTCCTTTTTATTTACAGCAAGTTTCACACGGGACTACACTTCCAACGCTATTGTAACTCTAAGACCAATTGAATTAAAGTCATTGAACCTGGTGCAATCTGCTCTCCTTAAAGAGACGCAACACAAGGGCCAAACACTTATCAACTTAACAATATAAATTATGATTCAATAAAAATACAAAGTCTAATTCATTAAGGACTCTTAAAGAGGTCACCAACCGACTCATATTTTAACTTTAATTATAAAGACTCAAAACAAAACTTCAACTATAACTCCTATCATGAATGCAAGATATGTCATGATTTACCTGTTGTCAAGTTTCTCATATGGTCAGAGTATGCCTCGGAGGTATGTGATTGAAAGGGTAGTGCCAAAACTTCGAGTAGCAATTTCTCACAAACTAAGTTTCAACCTATACTACGGTCTAGGAAATGCCAATACGATTTTCGTACTAACAACTTGTAAGTTTCACATGGGTTCACCTATTCTATATGGGTATTTTTTATTTTTGAAAACTTTGGGGTAGGCAGCAGCCTACCTTGCCCTAGTTGTAGGACTGGCCCTGAGTTGTTACCATACATATAATAATATTCATCGTCCCAGTGGGAGGGTGGGACTAAATAGTTTTGTCAAGTCAAATAGGAAATTGTGTATGAATCACCTGTACTAGGTCCCAACAAAAATAATGGTGTGAAACTCAAGTCTATTTCCCCATCAACAAAGAATGGAAAAGAAGAAGAAAAAAGGTATTCAACTCTCCACCCAGACTAGTGAAAGTAACGCTTATGATAACAATTGGTGTATTTCATCAGTTATATTCTGAAAAGTTGTTAAAGGTTGGTGGTGGTGTCAGACCAAAAAAAAAAAAAAAAGGTTGGTGGTGGTGAGAACCTTTCTGGGTAATTTAAGCATGTTGAATACTACTTGAGAAACTTATGGTGGTGGCGTGGGTCGTCTCTTCCTTGTCATTGCGTCAAAATGTTGCTCTTAACAAGGAAAAAGTCAGGAAATTCACGAGAAGAGCGACATGACTCTGACTCTGACTCTGAGAAGAGGGCATCTCTCGAGATGTCTACACTGCATTTACAACAAACCAATAATTACAGCAAATTAATATGTATTTATTATTATTATATTATTATTATTATTTTTTTTTCTCAACTGATCAATAATGTTATATTATATAATGAGTTGAGTGAAGTGAGTTTGTTGTGGTGTGCATTGCATTTTGCATATATCCCATCCCAAGTTGTGAAACTGCGTGTCTTGTCTGAGTGTCTCTCATGGCTCAAACCACTCCAAATCATACACAGACTGTTTCTGGGTGGGCAGCTCACGATTCCTCCGGCAAGATCACCCCTTTCATCTTCAAACGAAGGTACCTATTAATATTATGAGCTTTTTGGTTTTAATTTCCCGATCGAAAATAATACAAGTCCGATATTCGTTGTTTTTTTAATCCTGGCCGGATAAACTTTAACTCTATATATATGCTCTCAGAGAAAATGGGATCAACGATGTGACCATAGAGGTCTTGTACTGTGGAATATGCCACACAGATCTCCACCATGTTAGGAATGACTGGGGCATTACCATGTATCCAGTAGTCCCCGGGTACGTAATCTCTCTCCCTCTCTCTTCGTGACTTCGTCTGTCTCAGCCGAGAGAGATTCACCGTTTGTATGCTATGCCAGGCATGAGATTACAGGGGTGATTACGAAAGTTGGGAGCAACGTGAAGGAATTCAAGGTAGGAGATAGAGTGGGGGTGGGATGCTTGGCAGCGACATGTTTGGAGTGTGACTTCTGTAAAGACTCCCAAGAGAACTACTGCGATCAGGTCCAGTTCACCTACAATGGCATCTTCTGGGATGGTAGTATTACCTACGGTGGTTACTCCAAAATGCTTGTCGCAGATCATAGGTACGTCCGAATCTAATCTACCCTTAATCCCACCCCATCTAATTGTAATTAATTAAGGGAGGAGACCAAAGTTAATTACCATAATTATTATTTTAATTGTCTCTACTCTTTATATATCTTCAAACCTACAAGTTCTACAACTACTATGTCCATATCTTTAAGCCTTGCATTCATATGTGCCTCACAAATTAGGTGGTGGAATTAATTAAACACCCCCACTTCCTCCTTGGCGGAGTCCTCTGGTGCTCCTTTCCTTCCACTACACACAAGTTGTACTTGTGGGGTAATATAATCCTTTTGGTTTTGTCTCTTGTGGTTGCTTTGCTTGCCACGCATATCACCATGTTTAGGAGAAAGTGAATGATAGCCCCAGTTAGTAATGGTAAGGCACTGGCCACCGTGCACTTAGCAAAGCACAATTAAGGGTGGGTTTGGGAGTAATTTTGGATACGTCAACGTCACTTTTGAAAAGAAATGAATATTTCCCACATGCTTTTCCAAAAAAC
The DNA here is from genome assembly GCF_000346465.2 of Prunus persica. NCBI lineage: Eukaryota > Viridiplantae > Streptophyta > Magnoliopsida > Rosales > Rosaceae > Prunus > Prunus persica. The sequence goes on along the minus strand of NC_034009.1, from coordinate 33,259,630 downwards.
TACCAACCCATAAAGTCACTTAATCTAATTCACCATAAAAATAATTATTGGCATCTTTAAAACCACTCTCAAATGAACTCTAAATTTTTTACAATAAAATATCTCGTGTGATCATTAGTTTAAGCTACGATGAGTTTGAATTAATATATATTGTGGTTAAGTTAAGAATAATGTGAGATGCCATTGGATTGGATGAAGGTACGTGGTGCACATACCAGCGAACCTGCCATTGGATGCAACAGCACCGCTATTGTGCGCTGGGGTGACTGTGTTCAGCCCCATGAAAGACCACAATCTACACCAAGCACCAGGGAAGAAGATAGGGGTCGTCGGTCTGGGAGGTCTTGGACACGTGGCAGTCAAATTCGGGAAAGCCTTTGGTCATCATGTAACCGTCATCAGCACTTCTCCGTCCAAAGAGAAGGAGGCTAAAGAGCGTTTGGGTGCTGACGACTTCCTAGTCAGCACTGATGCACAACAACTTAAGGTTTATATTTATATTTAATTTGTTTTTTTTCTTCGTCGTCTTTTTTATTATACTGCCGGTGTAAATTAAATTGAATTAAATTAAGTTGAAGCTGCTGATGATGCTGACAGAAAGGCATGAGGACGCTTGACTTCATATTAAATACGGTGTCAGCTAAGCACTCTCTTGGGCCCCTCTTAGAATTGCTCAAAGTGAATGGAACTATGGTGGTGGTGGGTGCACCAGACCAGCCCTTTGAATTGCCTTCCTTCCCTATGATATTTGGTAATTAAAAACACCATCAATCTCATAGACTCTCTTCATTTCTAACCTAAATTAAAAATAAAAAAAGTAAAATTTAAATAGGAGTAGCAACATATATACATTCTCTCAATGGAAAATGGTGGGCTTGGAATTAATGGTGTGAACAATATTATCAATGGACAGGCAAGAGGGCAGTGAAGGGCAGCGTGATAGGAGGAATGAGAGACACAAAGGAGATGATGGAACTCTGCGGGAAGCATAACATAACGTGTGACATTGAGGTTACAACACCACACAAACTCGACGCGGCCTTGGACCGCGTTGCGAAAAATGATGTTCGGTATCGATTTGTCATTGACATTACTGCTGGATTACCTTCCAATCTTTAGAAATAATCGTGTCAAAAATTTGTATGCAATATAATGTGATGTCATTGATTGTTTACATTTAGTATTGTTGTTGAACAAGTTATATGTCATGGGAGGAAATTGCATGCAAATTGCAATGGGAGATTTTGCAGGAAGCACTGTGCGATGGAAAGTATGTGACATTTGAATTAATAAAAGAATCGGTTTGGTCTTTGTTGTTAATTAAGTTGGAACTTGGTCAAGCTCAAGGTAGTTGTTGGAGGAACTTTCGGACTCACGGTTGTGTTCAGACTTCAAACTTCACACTTTTCAGCGGTCGTACGTTGAATAAGTCAAATCCAATATCTTATTATCATATGTTGTTTGTGTGTGATATTGTTAAGTCTTGAGTGTGGCGTTGATATAGGAGTAGGTGTAGGAACTTCTCTCTGTCTATGTTTCTTTCTTGATTTACATTTCAAAGAGAACAAATCATAAACAATTGGGCTTCATATTTTGGACTCTCCTCCTCCTCCTAACGGACCCAACCCTAAATGACGACAAGACTGAAGGACGGCAGGCTTGTAGCATATTTGCTATAACCAATTGGGCTAAGGACCCCAAATATGAAAAGTAAAAAACGATTCCAAAGACTTCTATTGGGAATTCATGTTCATCAAACTATATATTTTCTTTCCCTTTTTATGAAATAAATCACCTGGGGTTGTTGTTTTTTTTTTCTTCTTCTTTTCGTTCTGTCATAAAATTAAATTGGATAAAGAAGCAATCATCATATTGGCATCCCAAATTCTAAGTACCATTAACAAAAAACAAACAAGTAGAAGAATATATCTAAGCAGAGGATCCGAATCCATTAAGCATACGTATAATTAGGACGAAGATATACTAACTGCAAATAGAAATATGCTTTTCTTTTCTTTCTTTAGAATTATATTAATCTCGTAGTTTGCCCACAGAGCATAATTATGCCATGCGTGTTCATGAGAATACTGATCACTCACATCATTATGTAGTGTTTGCGAAATACAAAATGAAATTAATCCCTCAGCTCTTTGATTCAATGACTACTATACATATAATATTATTAACTATATACAAGGTTCCTTAGTTTGTCTTGTCAGCAACAAGCTCGTTCCATTCCATGGTTCTGATTGCTATGGCATATTCCAGGTGTATATATTCCATCTTCTACTTGTACTCTATTATACATTACATCTGTTAGGTCAGGACTCAGGATCACTGAATCAGGTCATACATATGCATGATTAATCTTTAATGTACAGTTTAATCATTTGAAAATCACTCTTGTACGGCTTATTATAGCCCAGTTATGAATCGTAATTTGTTTCATGCATATATATATATATATATTAATATATTATAGCTGGCTAGGGTATTATAATTATCCATTAATTAATAGTCTTATTACGTTCTTTGTTTGAATCGATTTAGTACGGTTTATAATTAATCTTTAGCCATAAATAAAGTACTAATTAGTAATTATGACTTAGTAAGGTATGACAATGACTTACATTAAAGATAAGTGATTGAAAAAAGCTTAGCTGTCGCTGGATCATTACTCAACCAAGTCTTGTAATTTTGGACGCTGTATTTTCATGTCTGATTTGCTCAAACGTGTGACTGTTACATTGAAATGTATTTGGTCTTTTAGAGCTATTAGTGGAGATAGAAGTTGTGTGATGTCGTCAATGTATCCTATGTCTTGATTAACCCTATAAGGTTGCTGTGAATTCATCTTTGTATTAACCATTTATGGATATTTTGTATTTGTGGTCAATTATTGAATATAATTATCGCTAATTATGCCACAGCTAGCACAGGTCCCCCATTTTGTATATTTTATATTAATAATATAAAGGGCACTGTTTATGATAGATTTGATTCGAGTTTGAAAACATCGTCTTGCATGCCGGCCTATCATGGAAACATTATACCAAATGGATAACTGAATAATTTCGCTCCAATTGATCAAATTTTGTTTCGGACACCATCTTCCGGGATCATTCCGCGCCTTTTATAGACTTGAAATGAAAACTGGTAAATATAGTAATCAGTCATGATCGGACAATATTATCTGTTATCTTCCAATCTTCAAAATCATGTTTAGTGCGACTTCAAAACACGGTACCTAACAAAATTAGGAAAAGAGAGAAAACGAGAAGTAATCTTCTTAACGAAATTGAACAGTGGCTGCATGGCTTTCTCATTCATTCTGCGTTGCTTGCAAAATTATAGCAATTAATAATTTGTTTGGTGTCTCTAAAAACCCCGGACCTTGAAATCCTTACACGTATAGAAAGAGAGAGCACAGCGTGTGAGGCAGTCTAACGTGTCACAAAAGCCATCACGTCATTGAGGCGGTGCTTAGCCTATAACTGGCAACTGGGCGGGCTTACGGTTTCGTCCCCATCGATCTCTTCTCTTGCGGCAACCAAACTCTCTCTATATATAATATACGCCATCATATGCTCCCATTTCGTCTTTCCTTTTAAAACGTTTTGACTCTTGAGATCATAAACAACAAGAAGCAGCCGCAAACTCCTCTAAGACTATATATACATATAATTTATAAAACAACACCTTCCGTCGATCTGCGAGTTTCCTTCTACTCATCCCATCCGCTTTTATTGTCATCATGTCTAAGATGAAGAAAATTTTGCGCACCAAGTTGAGATCTGCGTTTTCCAAGGCAGGTCAGTTCTGATCATGCATCTCTATCTCTAATTAATTTCACAGTTTTATATTGCCCTATTTTTAATTTGTTATATGTTCTGATCACACCATTTATATTTTAATTCCAGGGTGCAGATCATCCGGAGGGAAAGGAGACCGTGTCGGAGGCAATAGCTTCTCTAACAAGCTAAGCGTGAACGAAGAATACTTGCAAGCTTTCAGAACAAAGTCGTACGTAGAAATGTGGGATAGAGTTCATGGACAGCTTCCAAGCACTGCTACTTCTTCTTCCTCGTCTCTTCCTCCTAATTCGTACATGGATCGCTCAGAATATTTGCTTGAACCGCGGCAGGATATTTTAAAGGACATAATTAGTGAGGAGGGCTTAAATCTCCATCATTTTCTCGCTGACTACTTTGAAGCGAGCTTAGACGCCTGCCATATCTGCGACTTGCTCCTCCGCTCCCTCCATCAAACACGTTCCGAGTACAGAAAAATCAAGAAGCTCATCCTAAAACTAAGCCAAAGGGGACTTCTACTTGAACAAGCACAAACACATAATCATGCTAACGATACTAATAATAACAACGAAGATGATGATGAACAACGGGAAGCTATTTTTGGAGATCTTACCACATTTGCCGTTGTCAAGAAGAATCCCTTGTCAATTATCAGCCCCGTGCAGTTCCGTGATATTCATGATAGCCACTTGGCGTTGTTCAATAGGTTAACTTTAAAACACAAAAAGGTTCAACGGACCGCAAAGCGTAACAGAATTTGCAAGAAAGTTGGAGGGGTTGGTCTGGTGGTGTCACACAGTGCACTTTTGATTGCCTTGCTTGTGCTTGCAATCCACAGCATGATTGGGATTGTGGTGGCGCCAGCACTGATGGCTTGCTCGTTGGGTATGTGCGCCAAGAAAATGGAGTCGGCGCAGGATTGGTTGGAAGCAAGATTTCCAGATAGCCATTCAGAGCAACTCGATGTGGCGGCAAAAGGGATTTATATTTTGATCAACGATTTTGACACCATGAGTCGGATGGTGAGGAGGTTACATGACGAGGTGGAGCACCGCAAAGCTATTGCGGTTATGTGTGTCACTGCTGCCAGGAATGTGAAAAATGTCAACGGGTCTTCGGGGAACTGTGAAATATTCAAGGAGGTTGTGAGGGAATTTCATGCCACTGAGTCTGGGTTTGTGGACCAATTAGAGGAGCTTGAAGAACACATCTACTTGTGCTTGCTCACCATTAACAGATCCAGAAGGCTTGTCCTTGAAGAAATAGTGGCCACTACCTAATCAAATATTATAATGAGCACAATGACGTCGTATCGATCATCATATGCTTGTGATTGTGAACTAGTCAAAGATGTTACGCAAATCAATGATACATATTCCATAGAACTATATATATACAAAAGAGCTAGCTAGCAATTGCTTCATCAACCAACTTTTCTTCAAACAACGTAAGTACTGTAATATAATTATAGTTTCAATATTATTTTTTGTACGTACTTCCGAAATCAAGGATTTTCTGTTTTGAAAAGAACAAATTACTCTGTCGGTTAATTAAATCTTCTTTCAATAAAATTACTTTTTGTTGTTGTTGTTGTTTCAAGAACTTTTAGACTTTGAACACGTGGTGTGGCCCTTCGAACTTGGATGCGACCTGTCGTACTCTGAAAACGAGATTCTTGTTGTCGTGTTCGTTGCTAGATGTCCATTCTGAAAACGAGAGGCCCAATCAATTTGTGTGGTTTAGAAGCCCAATGGCATTTTGATTTCCGAAAAGAGAAACTATTACAATAACAAAACGATTCATATTACAAGAATATAAAAAAACTATATAAATTATAGTGAACGGTAAATATTTCTACAAGTTGAAGGAAGCTGCATCTTCAGCGCGCTTCTTATTGTACAGATTTATATATATATATATATATATATTATATAGATGTGGTTGGATCAAAATGCTTGGAATAATAGCCTTGATCAGTTCATGGGTTTTTGTCCCCCATCACAATTCACAATCGTCGGGCCAGATTGCCCTAAACCACCACCTGATTTGATAATCCAAAAAATGTGGCGGGCTGCCTCTATTAATTATAACAAAAAAGAAAGTATAATATAAGCACGCCTCTGCCGTTAACCCAGAACCGTAAAGCCACTTAATTTTATTAGCTTAGCTTATGAGAATTGCACTCTGCTGGAGAAAGTTTGGCTGAAGCTCCAACTGGAAGGCACAATGTTCTGAAAGAGTTGAGTTTCTCCATCCGTGGTGGTGATTCTGAAGGACAGAGATTGGCCATTGAGGTAGGCATTGGACTGCCAGTTTGCTCCCCAATTCCTTGACATTGCCATCCAACCAGTTTTTGAACCTTTGATGTATGCAGACTTAATAGATCCAGCTCCTCCTACATTGCTGATCAGAACAAGCTCGAAGTAGTCCCTCCCATTTATTGTGAACCTCACACCCCCATGCTTCTTGCATGGAACCCTGCACGCACACATGAATCCAAAATCCCATCAACATGCGCTTGACAGAAGAATGCGATTAGTTGGGAAAGCAAAACAATTTTGAAATTAATTTGAAGAAACTTTAATTAAATATAGTAACTACCTTTGGAACAAGACGGGGACGATGCCACCTCTGTAAATCCCAATCTTTTCCCAAGCAGGCTGAGCCATGTCAAAGTGCTGAAGGGGTGGGTTGCACCATCCTCCATTGTTGCTTGGAAGATCATAATTAGGAGGACAAAAGTTTGTTGCAGTGATTGTCACGGACACTCCTTTATTGCACCATCTAGGATCTGTTTTATAATCGCACATGATCTTATAGCATTGCCCACATGAAGCCCCGTCGTTGAACAAGGCGGTACTTAAAGCAGCGGTCCTAGTCCCATACCCTGTCGAATACAGGTTACCGTACCCACAAGCTCCCCCTGCAGTGCACAAGCAAAGTGCTCAATGTTATAAAACTTATAATTATTTCGAAACAAAATACAAAATCTAGCAATTTAAAGGGTAGAGACAAAGCGCCTAGTTAGGATTAAGATAGGTTAAGAGTTAGATGACCGGATAAGATAGATTGAAAGAGCTACTTATAATTACCCATAGTTCCTGAGGCATCACTTCCTCCATAAAATGTGGCATGACCTTTAGTCCATCCAGATGCAGTAAATGCAGAAACATATGTAGAGAGACTGCATAATGATCCAAGCAAGATTGCTAATGCAAAAACGAGTTTGGCCATTATTCTTGCTTAGCTAAACGCTCAATTGTCCAATGCACAAATGAGAATGAGAGAGAGAGAGAGAGAGAGAGCTGATAGGATTTGGTACTGTATTTACGTTGATTGGGATTTCCAAGCAAAGAAGTGGTTGTTTAAATAAGGGGAGGGCGGATGGATGATGGATGGATGGATGGATGGACTGAGTAATATGCAACAACCTCACATGGGACCTCTGCAGCCGGATTCAACGTAAATGATTCATTTTTCTGCATTATTCATTTAAATTGAATTATCTCTGCAAAAGTCTGAATGCTTCAGAGCCTCCTCGGTCAATTATTCCCACGTTCTCTCCCACATCCACATGCTCTTCCCCAGCAGAAGAGCCGTGAATATATCAAAATCCAGAAATCCAAATTGTTGTCTCTTTTTTTATATATAGAGGATTTCACTTCAAAGGTGCAGGTTGTTGGTATTTGAAGATAAAATGACATATTTAATGTTTTTTGTAAGATGGGAATATTTATTTCAGGGTCGTATCTCACAACTTCACATGCTACTTCCTTGACCTTATATGATACAGACATTGCCATTATTCTTCATGTGTTATGCACATGATGACACCTTTTTCACATTATTAGACATTAGATATACATTCTCATTTCTAATATAAACAATTTGGGACGAGATCAATCACCAGCACCAGGGGCCTCTCACATTCTCAGATTTTTTAGCATATATATTCTATCAACCTGATCGCCCATAGTGATAACCATCTATTTATCTTTCTTTTTTTGGAAATGAATTTGTTGTCTCTGATTATATTCCAGTACATCTATTTTCGTTACATGCAGTTGCCATGTGATGTTGCACCGTCAAGCATTGTGACAGAGACTCCATCGACTTGAAATAATTTATTAAGGGACACAGCCAATTGGCCACTATTGATCACCGCTTCAAGAAAAATAGGAAGAGAGAATTGACAATCATATGAAAGTCCACCAACACCACAAGAAAGAAACCATAAAGTTTCTTTGCGCAATCTCAGGCGTTTGTACGGAATACAAAGGACATTATATAGATAACAAATCAAAGGTAGTTTGAGTAAAAGATGGATACGAGTTCAAGTTGGTGCTTAAATGATTGAAGTCAATTCTTGCACATTACGATAACCCAACTCAGGCTATGAACTGATCAACTCTACATATTCTATGTTCACACTAGAGACCCGACGCTGAGCAATGTGGCATCTCTCGGTGTTTAAGATTTCGCAATTTGGGATTTGGGATTTGTGGTTCGCATCAAAGGCTAAATGATACACAACGAACAAATGTTAACATCTGACAAAACCAATGGTGCTTAGCCTCAAATTTAACGTAGTAAATGATAGCATTTGAGAATATAGGGGAGATGAGAACTCTAATGAAAACAACAAATCACTATCGATATACATAATCCACAAACGAAACAAGTACACTGTCTCTTCACCAGTTTAACAGGAAATATACCAAAATAATGGAGTACTTATCATACCAGCAATAAGAATTCCACCATTTAAGTATGCAGTAACTCGTGATGGAAATTTAAGTACTGGACTGGAGAGGCATTAAAAGGAGACACAAGAAAATTTCAAAGAGAAGCACAGTTTGCATTAAAAATCATCGTCGTCATCCTCTGTAATATGGTTGGCAAGCTCTTGCTCTTGTTGCTGCCGCTCTCTCCTCTCAGCGCTTTCTTTCTCCTTGTGTGGATTTGGAGGAAACCGTAAGGCCCGAACTGCTTCATTGTGCATGTTAAGACAAAAGGCAATCCTGGAGTTGAAAGCAGCTTGAGGCTCATTAGTAGAGTAAATATCTCCGGTCTCCTTTGATACCATCCACCCATTTGAATGATCCAATGAGGCCTCAATGGCGCCATCACGGATAGCCTTGGCCACGATGCTTTCAGCATCGGCAATAGGGTTTGTAGAAATCAATCTTAACTTCTCAGCAACATCAGCAAGCGAGATGCGGGAATAAGAGATGCTAATATTCCGTAATCCAGTCCTGATGACATTATGTCGCAACCGAACAATTAAATTGTGGGTTTGGTCCTTGCTGAATGTGGCAGCAAACTTTTCTGCAACATTTCTGAATAGTGCTAAATCACCAATCCGAACAGCCTGAAATGTCACCAATTTAAACAAGAGAAAATCAGTATAAATCAGTTATTAATTAGGCAAGATGTTGAAAAGTCCAGAGGGACGATTCTCTGATATTATGGACTCACATTTGTTAGTTCAAAGTAAGGCCTCAAAGCTTTTTCCATTCCTCTCTGCATAAAGATGATCCTCTCTGGTATTTCACCAAGAAGCAAACGGACCAAGACAGCCCATTTGTTACATTGAATTCGGAAACCTTGAGCTGCAAAAGGGGCTTTCCTAGCAGCCTGCAAGAGAGACTCTTTTGCATCTGTATACTCCAATTGAATTGTCCGAATCTTTCCAAGGTAGAAGAGATAACGACAGAACTGCATGTAAAACATTTGGACTCAGAAATTTGCAATTTAGTCAGTCTAAAAACAATGCCCACTTCAGGTATCAGAGGAATGAAAGTAATCACAATACAAATGGTGATGGCTGTATTGAACATTCTAGAAATATAAAAGCATACAATACGGCACATAGCATTGGGAAGCTGGTGAAATGCAGGACCTGATAGTTGAGTCTGACTCAGAAATTCACAATCCAGTCACTGTAAAAACAGTGCTCACTTCGGGTAACAGACTGGTGAAATTAAAAAGAAAACAAACAACTAATGCACACCATAGAGGACATAGCACCAGCAAACTGTAGCAATGTAGGACTTAACTGTTGAGTCTTGAAAAAATATAACCAAAACAAGCCATAGGAACCACAACAAGTGGAGGCAAAATTTTGAGGACAACAGCAAGCTTATACGTACAGCTGAGTTCAAAAGGAACACAAAGCTCTAATGGAAAAGAAATGGCTTACTCCTGACACACCATCTGTAATATCATTTGCCGAGAGATTGACATACCTGCTGGTTTGAATGTGCTTCAAATCGCGGTGCCTTGGACCTTAGCTTCTCCGCCTGGTCGTATAGGTTGTAATGGAGATAATTTCGAAGTAACAGGTTGAGAAGTGTTTCCTGCATAACATTATCATACAGCTTTGAGCTTTCACATCCAAAGACAAAACAACCTAGAATACAGTTTGGACACTCACCTGACCCAACTCATCATGACGCAATGTGGCAACGCGATGCAAGGCAAGGAGATTGCTGAAAAACAGAGTGCAAAGAGATTAAAGCAGATACGATTCAGCTACCAATTTCCTCGGGTGTCCTCTCATGCCATATGTTTAAACGTAAACAAGTATCTGCCTAAGAAATACATAGACAATGCACATGAACGCATATATAGAGAGAGGGGGAGACAGGGAAAGATAGCAGTAAAAGGTTGCAATAAAAAAGAGACATATTGGGTTAATTAATAGCTTACCCTCGAATTTCGGCAAGACTTCCAGTAAGCTCATAGCTATATGAGTAATAGAAGTACAATCTGGATGCTAGAACATCAACGGTTCTTCTATTGAAATTCTTAAGTCGAGCAATACTAGCCGAGGAACAGGCTTTAGCCTAAAAAAAAAGGACCGAGGAAAAAGAAAAGAAAATTTACAAAACTGGGACAACTATACAGAGAAGGGAGAAGTGTAAAAAAAAAAAAAAAACAAACAAAGCAAAGCAGAGTGATGGACTCAACCTCATCGTATCTTTTCTGATCAATCAGAAAAAGTATCACAAGCAAGTAACAGTAGATCTCAAGCTCAGGCAATATGTGCTTTGCCGGAGCTTGAACAGCAGAAGTTGCGGCATCATCATTATCAACTTCCATGCCATGCCTATCGTCCTACACAAATAGATGTGAATGTGAAGGAGCATGCGGTGTAACAAAACAATTTGCACAAATTCAAACAAGATAAGTGATTGAAATTAAAGTAAAAGGCAATATTATTTGATTATTCATTTATACACCTTAGGAAGGTAGGCAGACAATCGTGCGTGAGCTTCGGAACCAGGAAGAAGAGCGTAATCGAGAAATGCAGAGAGCAAGGGGGCCGTGAGCTTGCGCCTCAGCTGAATCGTAAGGCGAACAGCACGAGCTATTCTGCGAACCTCTTTGGTGTAGGAAGCGGCCTCAATAAACGATGCCCCCTCCTTCAAATCTTTGGTGTAAAGCCAGACGCAAATTCACAATTTCACATAGAAATGTAAATAAATAAATAAACGAGTATATAAATGAGCAATCGAAACCCTAAAATTTAGAACAAAATCTGAGATTGAGACTCAGACTCAAGAGTTTGGTGCTCACGCTGCAAAATGGATGCTGAATCGGAAGGTAGAGGGGCTTGAGGAAGAGCTTCCTCATCTTTCATCTCCACGTCCTGAGTCATCTTCTGTCCTCACTAACATCTACCAACCAGAATTCGCTGCTTCTGCGTCTGCTGCTTTTCTTTGTCGCACTCACTCTTTCTATTAAGTTTTCTTTCTCTTCAAGTCATATTTCAGTCTTCACTTGAGAGGAACCAAAATTAAATATCACTAAATAAAAGAACGAAAAAAGAAAAAGAAAAAAGCAGAGCAGCTTGCACCTATTTTTAATGCATACTCGCTATCCGGGCTTCTCGGTGGACGTTGCCTCATCGTAAAGCAGAACATGGTCTTAACAGCAAACGTTGAAGCCCAGAACCACCCAGCGAACCCTGGGCCAAGCTACAAGATCCCATTTCGTGCTATTGATTTTGATGGCGAAACCCAAAATTTTCACTTCAACCAACCATTGCAAGACCTTCCAATAACATTATAATTATATTGTATTTATTCGATCAAAAAAAAAAAAATTTATATTGTATTTACTTGCAAAGTGAAATTTTGAAAGTGTTTTTTTTTTCTCTTTTCAATTAGCGACAATTGTATTCAATTATTGGGCACAAATACCAAATATCCATAAAGGGTTAATACAAAGATGGATGCATAGTAACCTCAAAGGATTAATGAAGATATAGGATACATCGACATTGCACAACATGTATATCCACTAATAGCTCTAAAAAACCAAATACATTTCAACGTAACAGTCACACATCTAAGCATACCAGACATGAAATATAGCACCCAAAATTACAAGACTTTCTTTGTGAGAAGACTTGGTTGAGAAATGATCCAGTGACAGCTAAGCTATTTTTTGGTCACTTATATTAATGTATATTGTCATACCTTACTAAGTCATAATTACTAATTAGTACTTTATTTAGGGCTAAAGATTAATTATAAACCGTACTAATACGATTCAAACAAAGAACGTAATAAGACTAGTAATTAAACCGTACTGTGTTTTAAAAAATTTGGTCGAAACCGTACTGTGCTTAAAATTAATTGTAAAGTCTGGCACAAACACCATAGCGTAGCCCGTCGTTTGTTAAAAATGTGGGCGATACACACACCATAAACATTATATTGTTCTCGCAAAGCCAAAAAGGAAGGAAAGAAATAATAAAAAAATAAAAAAACCTTCGACACAATAGAATTTCCCAACAAAAATAAAAGAATACGCTGATGAATCCACATGGAAAATTACAACTGTTCAAACATCTCACCTAAACTACATGACAAAACGGGGGGATTACCTCATAGGACTCTAAACTAAATCTACAGTGATCATGCCTTACAGTTAATATTAGTAGTTTGCCATACCGGAGTGATAAATAAACAACATGGAAAGAAAGGATAGATAGTAAACATAGATTGCCAAGCCACAACAATGGCCATTTGCATGATGTTCAGTGACACCCATATTGCACCTCAAGCAGTTGCCTGGATCGGCCCATTAGACCTATAGCCACGGCCCCTTCCACGATATCCCCCCCTTCCACGGCCACGTCCTGCACAGCAATTCCCATCACATATTGAAATCAGAAGGAATTCATAAACATATCCAATTGGCTAAATACAGCTGCCAATATAGTCTATCAAGAAAAAGAATCCATGTGTATGCACACAGTACTACTCTCTTATGCCTGGATACAAGGAAAATTCATGCAGACATACCATGGCCACCTTGAGCAGGTGCTTCTTCATTGTACTCTCCATCTTGTTGTCCATCAAACTGAGGCCCATTGTACCCTCCCCTTCCACGGCCTCGGAAACCACGTCCTCTCCCACGGCCCCTACCCCTGAAGTTACTGCGACTGCGGTCGTAACCTCCATCATCAAATTCAGCTGACACAAAGCCATTTCCTGCAATTACGGACATATTAATTACCATATCAAACCAAATTATCATAAAAAGCCCTGTTTTATAGCCAAAACCAACTCCTATTCAGGCTATCATACTGTCCACCTATCATACCACCTTAAAACATCATAATGTTCTCATCAAACCACATTTACTCCCTCATCTATAGAAACTAATGCAACAATCCCACACCACTTTTAAGGGCTACAGGGCATAAGTTGGCAAAGAAACATTATACAGCCCGTAGAATCTATACCAGAAAATATTTAGCAAAAGTTAACTGAAGAGTAGAAAACATTAACAAATCACATCAGTGACTACCTCTAAACCTTCCCCTTCCTCTGCCACGTCCACGTCCACGGCCGCGACCATTTGGTGAGCCCCCTGAAAATAACAGAAAGGTTTTACAAATGTAAAATAACAACATGAAGAAAATATAATTAATAGGCAAACAAATGAACGTGGCTCATATATTGGCACTACCTCCTTCATAATCAATCTCTGTCGATGCCTTCACGAGCTCAGCAGGTAAAGGTGACTGGTACCTGATGGTAGCAGTACTTCCAAATGTTAACATATCTCTTAAGAAAATGGCAATGACCAATAAGAAAATATAAAATATCAAAATAAATTTTTATGTAAAAGCCTACGTAATTTCAGACCGCATCAACATATAACAACAATTCAGAGAGTACTTCAACTTTATAATCCTTGTAAACAGCTAAAAGTATAGGCAAAACAAAATTAATCATCCATACTCAAACCATGAAACAGATCTTAACGTGTGAAACAAGCAGTCCTCAATACCAAGAACCATTGTAAATTGGGTAGACTTATAAGAGATCCTACACAATTTCAAGTGATATGGTTCCATAAAGCCAACTATGGTCAGCAGGAGACATTTTACTTAAGATAGCACAGCTCCAGTCCAACCTTAGGTTCTATTCCTAACAAGAAAGAGGTAACTGGTATAAACTCACCCGATAGAAGATGTATTTATTTCCTTCTTGGACAGTGTTACCACAATCATCGACACATGCCTTGTTGACTCCAAACTGTAGCAAAAAAAGGGGACAAAATGAGGCATAAAAGCACACATAAGGGACAAGGCCCAAAACTACTACCCCTCATGAGATACTGCAAATGAATCAGTGTTGTTCAAAACAAGTTTTAAAATACTCTTACGTGTTGAGGCCTTCCTCAAGGGGTTCATATATATCAGTTATGTCGGTAGATCCAATTGTAGTGTTCTGATGAAGACCAACAATTCTTCTCTGAAAAGAAGTAACACTAATATCTCATCAGTATAATCCACAAATTGAAACGTCTGATAACCAGTATAGTGATACAAAATGAGACATGTAACCTTAATTAACTCCACGATTGTTACAGTCTTGTTGATAGCTCTCCCCATAGCCTTGAATACAATTTCGTCCGATCCTTTTTCCTGCAAGGCGTTGCATAGGAGGATAAGGAAAAAGCTAAGATATCACATCAAATAACAGAGGTCTAACATAACCTAAGCTAGTAAGCATTCTCAACTTGCATAAACAGTATATAATACAATAATTAGTTGCATATCCCACAAGGTAGAAAATTAACACAGAGTTTAATTTCGCTGCACCAGAATCCCCAACAAATCACCATTCTTTTCTTTTTTAATCCAATTTGATGTGTGATAAAACAATTTCATACATCTCAAAGCTCGCATATAATGTGAAAATCAAAGCAAAAAATGAAAAATAGAAGGCAATATTAAGGGGAGACAAACCTGAAGCAGGGTCATGGCGTAAGTAATGTAGTTGCGCATCCTTCCCTGGCTGGTAATCCTAATCTCGTTCTCATCAATTGGCGTCTCCACTCTTGGCTTCTCCACTCTCTGGTACCGATCCATCTTTTTCCGCGCTGCAGTTTTTAAAAACAGCAAAATTATTTTAGTCAAAAGCAGGCATACATACATCATGCAATATAAAATCCACGGAAAACGAAAACGAAAGGAAGAATAACGAACTGCAAACTCACTGCTGAACCGATTTCCAAAGAGAAAAACACAACACGAAAAAGAAGAAAACAAATATTGAAAAGAGCTCGAGAAAACGGAAGGAAAATAATTAAAAAGGAAACAAAAAGTAGGCGGTGAAGCAAAAATCGAGAGAAGAGACGACGAGGGAAAGAGAGGGAGGGGAATAGAGGTATGGTTGGATCTGAATGATTCAGGATACATACATACCGTGGGTGGGTGTTCAAAAAAGGATAAGTAGCGCTCCACACAAAAAAAGAGCCCTCTTCTACGGCTTCGTATTTTCTTTTACGCCCTAATTCGCACACTGGGATTGTCTCTTGATATATATACCACCGCAACCCGCAATCCTCCAAAACTACCCTAACCACCTTGTTTACTCTTGTTTATCCCCCGCCTATGTCTCCAAACAGTTACTACTCCCTTGGCTCGCTCGCTCTTTCGCCAAACTGCCTTCTTTCCTTCCTTCCTGTTTTAGAGCCGGCCCAACTACGGACTAATATTCACATAGGCCTGGGCCTCATACAGCCCATCCTCAGGGTTGGGTTGAGCCTGGTCCACACGGTGCTGGTATTTCTTTATGTTACCAAAATATTAATAATAACTTTTAATACATTTCAATAATTTAAAACAATTAATTATTAACAGTACATAAGTTACTAGTTTTACTGTGTCTATTACATTAAATAATAAAAGAAGAGTATTGCTAAACGAACCTTGAAATTAACTGAGTACATCATATGATCTAAGTACAACGTAATATTTAAATTAAAATATAAAATTAACTAAGTACACCATATTTAACTACCAAAACTACCCACAATACACCTTAATACACTCTATCTTGCCAAAAAAAAAACCCAACAACATTGATCTCCCTATGATCCCTTTTTCTCCATACTTTGATTCTTAAAAAATTTAACTGTAAAATCTGGACAATATTATTCTTTTTGATATATCCTAAATCTAACTAATGATACAAAAACGTTCAACATAATTCTTTGATTTCATTCCTCTTGATGCTAAATCAAACAATAAGCAATACTAAGTAAGGGAATCACTCTTATTAAAGTACTCAATTTTGCAGTTTCGGGGTTTTAAATTTTTTTCCCAAGAAACATAGTATTTCATGCCGTCTGATTTTTATTTTTATTTTTAATGAATCCAACATCTAAAACCGAAAAACAATTGTGATTGCCTTCTCAGCGAGGGACTGACAAGGTTAGCCTATCTGCAGTCTTTGTCTTTTTTTCAATGAAATCTTTGATTCATGACCACACACACACACACAAAAAACAAAAACAAAAGAAACCCCACTGATTGCCTTGCTTGCTTATATAAGCCCCAATATGATTCGTGTGGCTACTTTTGAGGAGGGAAAATGGAGAAAACAAGTTTTACAAGGAGCTTCAAATATTTTAGAGAATTTTCTGAATTGAAAGATGAGAAAAATGAAAAAGGAAAAAAAAAAAAGTTTAGAGAACAAGAGTGATTGAAAGGAGAAGAGGTTCTGCTGGGCTTGGTTTTGAGAGATAAAAGAGTTCGGATGTCCAAATGCTAAGATGGAGAAGAAGAGGGGAAAAATATGTGGTGTCATGTTTTAGATGATTTTTAAAGAGTGCTGCTAAACGAATCATAAAATTAACTGAGTACACCTCATGATCTAAATACACCCTAAAAATATGTGTGTCATGTTTCACAATTCAATATATCATTTTTAGTCATTTTATATTAGGGTAAATTAGTAATTCAATAAATACTTTGATAATATGGTGTACCTAATTAATTTTAGGGTTCGTTTAGCAGCACTTTAAAAAAATTCAATTCACTTGCAAAAATTTAAAGAACTAAACTTTTATACTAATAATAAAAAAAAATTAAAAACTTTTATTAAAATGCATTAAAATCATAATTTAGTAAGCCTACGCAAATGTGGGTTAGATCAATTGGCATGTTCAGGTTGAAATTGAGGGTTCAAGTCCCTCCTTATGCTCCTAGATAGTTTTTCTGTGAGGTTAGAAGTCAATCAAAACTAAGGTGGAAGGAAATGAACAAGCTGTGGATGACATATGACGTTAAGTATTTGCTTATATGAAACGTTGTTTGTAGATCAAAAATTGTGTTGGTGCATACCTTTAACTGCAATAACCTTTACTTGAATGGCATTTTTACTAACTCATAATCGGGTTCGGATGAATTAAATTGAGGAGGAGTTGGAATATGGATTTCCATTAAAGTTGTTTACTAAACTATGTGGAATCAGGATAAGAATGGTATTGATTCCTTATAAGTTGTTTACTAAATTCTCATGAATTGGAATTGAAACTAGTTTGATTACTAAAATGTACTTGTTATAAATAAATTATTGGTTTAAAGTGGATGGTAAATTTATAATTTTAAATTTTATGTGAGAATATAATGGGTTAAAAAGATAAATTCTTGATCCAAGAGTCCAATTCCTCAAAAATCAATAGTTGAATTCCTGATTTTATGTGGGTACCGCTTGCTCTTTCATTCCTTTATGTGAAGTAAACAAAAGAGTAATCTGTAATCGGAGTTCAGCTCTTTATTTTAGGTCCCATTACGATTAGTAAACATCCCATAAATAATCAAGGATAAAACTGCCTTTTTCCCTGTTATTTTACAATTGCTAATTGGAAAACTTAAAACACATGAACACACCTTCCCTCCAACAATGTCATAGATCATTTATTTCCATGACTTACATTTATACATTTATTGAAACCAGCACTGTTGAGTTTATTCTTCAACCAACCAAAGCACCTGAAGCAATTATTGGCTCATCCTTCACAAGAAGAAGTGCAGATTTTCCTGGTTCTTTGGCGCCTCATTACCAATTAATGGGTCAATGATTTTTTTCCATCCATTAAAATCTGTAGGGGAGCCAGCATCAGGCAATACAAATCCATTAAGAAAGAAAGTAGGCGTTGCATACACCCCTCTTGAAGCGCTATACTGCATGTCAAAAGACATTCAACATAAAAAAAACAGATTGCGCAAACTTGATGATTGATTCCAAAACACAATAAAAATGAATCAAAGATACTGATAAACACTGGTAGTTAATATATCCTGAAAAATGTGCCTAATTATCACACCAATTGAAACATATGTAAAAAAGAAATGAACATATACTACATTACCTTGAAGGAAACCCTTGTTTTGAGATCCGTTTTCCGGTCATTGAGGCCGGATTCAAGGTCACTATGATAGGAGTTCCCAACTACTTCTGTGACAGAGTTGACAATGTCATTTGCAACTGCAACTCTGGAAAGGTTGCGAGTTTGAACATTATAATACTTCTCCTGTTGAATTTTGTGGAACAAGTTAACAACACATCAATACATTGGCTAATAAACTATCAAGCAACCAAGCTTTTTTCTACACAAATGAATGAAAGTAACAGACTTCATAGGAGAAATAAGAGAATGAAATCCAGCCAAGTAAATTATCATTCTTTAATTCCCTTTATAAAAAAATAAAAAAATAAAGAAATAAAGAAGAAAACAGCTGAGTGATGGACTGATGGTAAAGCGAATTAACGAATGAGAGCCAGTCTGCAAAATTTAATCTCTAGTTCAGATAGACCAATAGTAGCTAGCCACCACATGTGACTATTTATATACAAGACCCAAGTACAGAATCAGGAGAACTACAGGAGGTGCAAGTCAATGCCTAATCAGCGCAGCAAATGAAAAATGAAGTACAGAATTAGCACCCAAAAAGAATTTGAAAATGCTATAAACAAACCAGTGTGTGTTAACCTGATTCTTGAAGAACCACTCCAACAATGGGAATGTAGCAGAAGTGTTCAGCTGATTTACGATGTGTAGTACACGAGAACTAACAAAAGCATTGTCATGGTAACTGCAGTTTCAGAAACGAGAGTATTTTGTAAGTACTGAGCAAGTTTAGCAAGGTGAAAAAAACTATACATTTCAACAGTTGACAGACAAATGGGCAGATAAATCAGGATCATGAAAAATTTACCAAGGTCTCAATTAATAATTTTGGAAATTAACCCTGGTGAATTCAATTGGTCAGTCTAAAAGTTTCTTATTCACTTTTAAGTTTTCTTTATAATATCTGAATTCAATTCAAGCCCAGAAATGATTGGCCATTGGCAATTAAAGAGAATCATAACTACCAGTTAAAACATAAATCTGGCGTTTTATATAATAAATTAAGCCATGCAGTCGGTTTCTCAAAAGCTATGCTTGTTTGATTGATCGTTTCGTTCTGTTTCTTATCATCTTTTCCCAGGCGTTTTCTGAAAAACAAAAGGGGAGCCGAAAAGCAAAGAGAGAGAGATGAAGAAATCTGTCTACTTACGGTAACGGTAACAGGTGAACCACCACCGAAACGCGAGGAGAGTAGTGCTGGAGGGCTTTTTTGAGGGGTGGCCAGGCGTCCCTACTGTCTGGGCACACCGGGTCGAAGAACGCTTCAATCAGGATCGAATCCGAGTCAACTAGGTGATGGTCGTACACGAACCCATCGTATTTTGCAGGGGGTAAGTTTTGTGCACATCCCTTCAAAACAAAGACCACCAACAACACCCAAGCTGTTTGTAATAACATAAGGATTCTGTGCTTTCCTTCCTGCATTTTTTTCGTCGAGCGGATTGTGCAAGGAAGGTAAATCACCTGAGCTGCTAGACCAAGACTCGGTGGATAGATATATACATACAGGCTACCGCAACGACTTCTTCCCCTTATTTTATTATTTTACTTTGACTACTGGGAAAGAGATTTGATTATTTCATGCCCGCTGAAATTGTATCTTCCTTGAATTTTGACAAAATGAAACAGTAGAAAGACGTTGTACCTTCCCTGGTTTATGGATAAATTAGATGGTAAGATTTCCAATGCAACCATGCGGAAAAATCTATTGGGTTGGTAACGTTCAAATCAAATCCAATTAGTTTTAAGTTTGGGCCTATCGGGTAGCCCGCAGTGTATGTGGATAATGAAAGCCGAAACCAGGGATAAGTGTGTTGCAGAGCCCAGCGCACATAATCAGGGCCCACGCCGACTTGAAAAGTTTCCAAAACTTGCGAAATACGAAACGCGTGAAGAGGGAGCCAGCCAAGGAAAATGAGTGAAAGAGAAATGAGGTATCCGTGATATCGATCTCCTTCCAAATGGAGCCGTTACGCACCCAAAAAAACCGATACACACGTCACCTTTGGTTACTGTAAACCACCCCGGCAACACCTCACTTTCCCACCTCAGATCCATCTCCCTAAAGAATCATATTTAATTCCCCAGCTTTCACTTATTTTTCTGTTTCTGTTTTGTTTTGTTTTCTAGAAGGTTACAAAACCCTATTTTCGGCTATATGTTTTGCAGTTAACACTACCACCAGTTGAGTGCAGTACCCATCACTTGAGCTTCTCCACAACCACCACTAGCCAAGCCAGCCACCCTATACTGGCGTAAATAAATTGATCCATTGAGAAAGAAAAGAAATGCTTGTTTCGGTGTTTATGGCTCTGCTTCTACCAAGCGTGGCCATCAGCGCTGTTTTCGTAGTGTACATCTGCCTGTTATGGTATGCTACGAATAACCAGGAGCAGCCCGAGGTTCGGTTGCCGGTGAAGCAGGTTTCGCAAAAGGGGTTGTCAGCCTCTGAACTGGACAAGTTGCCTAAAATCACAGGGAAAGAGCTGACGACGGAGAGGACGGAGTGCGCGGTGTGTCTTGAAGAGATAGAGGGAGAGCAAGTGGCTCGGCTGGTTCCCGGTTGCAATCACGCTTTCCATCTGCTATGCGCCGACACCTGGCTTTCTAAGCACTCCTTTTGTCCAGTTTGTAGGGCCAAACTCCAACTTCATCAGGATCTTCCTCAGTCCTCTGTCACTTGTTCTGAAAATCCCTGCTAATTAATTAAGATACAAGAAAAGGCGAAAAAAGGATATTAGAGAGAAGCAACTCTGTTTTCATCAGATCGTGGGTGATGAAATGTCCACTAATGCACTAGGGTACTGTTGAATATGCTGTGATATTCATCGCCTCGAATACTTAATTTGTTTATTTGATTGCTCCTGCTAGTGCTACTGCTACTGCTACTGTATGTATCAACTTAATTAATTATTAATATTGTTTTTTAATATTATTAAAATTTTCTGACTTCTTCTACAAAAAGTGCAATAAAATTTGTTAAGATGAATTAAAATGGTAGGTTGGGTGGGGTCACCTGGGCTGGGTCTTATGATTGTGCTGTGCTGTACGACTGTTACACTGCCAGTATGAACTCGCTACACTACTAGACTAGTAGCATATCTCTGACGGGACTGCGCTGTTTGGCCACGTCAGTGGGTTGGTGAATGGTAATTGACCAGTTCGACCCCAAAGTCCATGCGCTGGGTGCGCTGGCAGTATTCATTCAATCCCCCACCTGAAAGTTGTAATTCTTCCACCAGAAATGATTTGATTGTACGCTACGTGTCTAAATTTGTGTCTAAATTATTTTATGAGATTGCAATTCGCTAGCTGTGTATGTTTCGAGTTCAAAAGGGAATTGATATACTCCAGCTGTAACACTTATTACTGTGAGAACAGCTTTTCATTTAAGTAGACAATAAAATTCTACTCAAATTTCCAAATATTGTGAGATACAGATACAGAGGAGTACTCAACTCCTCCGGAACCATTGGGCTGAGTTTGCATACTCAGAAAAGGTAGGCAATGGTGGAGTGCTTAGCTGTCTAAATGGTTCGTGTTACTATTACATTCTAGATTTATTGTTCAGTTTATTCCAAATTAATTACTTGGAGATTTCATACACCCTCTCTCATTGAGAGGATCTCTTTAAAGGCATATTTTAATTTCTATGCGTGTTTGCTACGTGATAAAACATCGACTTTAAAGCATGCTTATTTACTACGAATGAGGAAGTCATGAATCAGGAAATTACCCATAAATCAGGAAATTGGAATCAAATCAAC
Organism: Prunus persica; assembly: GCF_000346465.2. NCBI lineage: Eukaryota > Viridiplantae > Streptophyta > Magnoliopsida > Rosales > Rosaceae > Prunus > Prunus persica. The sequence continues at coordinate 33,237,324 of NC_034009.1, read as the reverse complement.
TACAACTCTTAGTTGGTCTCATTCTTAATTTTGAGGGTCTTTAATTTGGCATTGTAAAAAAGCTTACAAGTTGCACCCCATCAAAGGGCAAAGCTCATTTGGATTATGGATTTGAAGGAGGGTGATCCAAACCTACAAATTCAGATGGGCCTCTAAATTTAGAGTGCGATTAAAAATATCTTGGGTTTAGCCCAATATATTTTCATTTTCAGCTGGAGAACCCAAAGCCCACTGCAATATTCAAGTCCCATATATACCCAAGTAAAGTAACCCAACCAAAGTCGCACGCGAAACGTGGGAAGGCGGCTTTTCCAAAACCCGTTAAAATATTAACGGCAACCCACCACAAGAGTGAGTCAACCTTGGGTCATGGGCCCTGAGCTGAACAACTTTTCCCCATTCTTTAATACTTTTACTTTTTCCAAGTAATTGATAAAAGTACACGCGTGTAGCCGAAATACTTCCTCACGACACGTGTTCATAGCTTTAGAGGACACGGAGCCTACAATCGCTGGCTTGCAGGTCACGAACTCTTTATCTAATTGGAAAATGCTAGGGAGACCAACTTTAGATACCAAACTTGTGTACCAACTCTCTAATAGAGACGTGAGACCCAATAGTATCTCGTGTGTTCACACATCTATTTCATGTGAGTGAAGTCGTGTTTTTCTGAAATACATTGGCCGTTCTCAATCCTTTCTATATTTTTCTTAATATTTTAATCTTCCTTTCTTTTTATTTTTCTTTTTTTTATACAAACTATAAATATCCTATTTCAAATATTTTTTTTTCTTTCATCTTTTTTTAT